>NC_087270.1:3150000-3182500 GCF_015220805.1 Pogoniulus pusillus
TCACAGTATCACAGTATCATCAGGGTTGGAAGAGACCTCACAGATCATCAAGTCCAACCCTTTAGCACAGAGCTCAAGGCCAGACCATGGCACCAAGTGCCACGTCCAGTCCTGCCTTGAACAGCTCCAGGGACGGCGACTCCACCACCTCCCCGGGCAGCCCATTCCAGTGTCCAATGACTCTCTCAGGGAAGAACTTTCTCCTCACCTCCAGCCTAAATCTCCCCTGGCACAGCTTGAGGCTGTGTCCTCTCGTTCTGGTGCTGGCCACCTGAGAGAAGAGAGCAACCTCCTCCTGGCCACATCCTCCCCTCAGGTAGTTGCAGACAGCAATGAGGTCTGCCCTGAGCCTCCTCTTCTCCAGGCTAACCAATCCCAGCTCCCTCAGCCTCTCCTCGTAGGGCTGTGCTCAAGGCCTCTCCCCAGCCTCATCGCCCTTCTCTGGACACGCTCAAGCATCTCAATGTCCCTCCTAAACTGGGGGGCCCAGAACTGAACACAGCACTCAAGGTGTGGTCTGAGCAGTGCAGAGTACAGGGGCAGAATGACCTCCCTGCTCCTGCTGGCCACACCATTCCTGATGCAGGCCAGGATGCCACTGGGGGGCAGTTGGGGGATAGGTTGGACTGGATGAGCTTGGAGGTCTCTTCCAACCTGGTTGATTCTATGATTCTATGCAGTCTGAAAAGAAAAAAAGAAATCTAGCCTAGAAATCATTTTTTTCCTTGCCTGGGCAGCTGTGTCAGAAGCTTGAAAAACAGCCTGTGTGTCTCTCAGAAGGGAAGTGAAATGTGAAAGTGTGTGACAGGCAGACACAGGCACTGCTGCTATTGGAGCGTGAACAACTACGCTTCTCTGCTGGAAATACCTAGATTGAAGCTTTGGGTTCAGCTCAGCTTCTCAAACCCCTAAACCCCCCCAAAAAAAATCCATTTCTGAGTATTCATTTGAAATCTAAATGGTTTCTCTTGTGGGTTATATTTATGCTTCTTTGGGCTATAATTCATAGAATCATAGAATCAACCAGGAAAAAACCTCCAAGCTCATCCAGTTCAACCTATCACTCTGCTCTATCTCTTTAAGCTGCCTCACCAACCTGATCTCCTTTTATGATCAGATTCCTGCCTGGTGAATGTGGGGAAGGCTGTGGATGGAGTCTACTTGGACTTCAGCAAAGCCTTTGACACTGTCTGCCACAAGAAGCTCCTAGCCAAGCTGGCAGCTCATGGTTTGGACAGATTCACTCTGTGCTGGATCAAGAACTGGCTGGATGGCAGAGCTCAGAGAGTGGTGGTGAACGGTGCCACATCCAGTTGGCAGCTGTCACCAGTGGTGTTCCCCAAGGATCAGTACTGGGCCCAGTCCTGTTCAATATCTATATTGATGATCTGGAGCAGGACATTGAGTCCAGCATCAGTGAGTTTGTAGATGACACCAAGCTAGGAGCAGGTGTTGATCTGTTGGAAGGTAGGAGAGCCCTGCAGAGGGTCCTGGCCAGGCTGGATGGGTGGGCAGAGGCCAATGGGATGAGATTGAACAAGGCCAAGTGCAGGGTTCTGCACTTTGGCCACAACAACCCCAAGCAGCACTACAGGCTGGGGACTGAGTGGCTGGAGAGCAGCCAGGAGGAAAGGGACCTGGGGGTACTGATAGATAGTAGGTTGAAGATGAGCCAGCAGTGTGCCCAGGTGGCCAAGAGAGCCAATGGCATCCTGGCCTGCATCAGGAGCAGTGTGGCCAGTAGGACAAGGGAGGTTATTCTGCCCCTGTACTCAGCACTGGTCAGACCACACCTTGAGTACTGTGTCCAGTTCTGGGCCCCTCAATTCAAGAGAGATGTTGAGGTGCTGGAAGGTGTCCAGAGAAGGGCAACAAAGCTGGTGAGGGGCCTGGAACACAAATCCTATGAGGAGAGGCTGAGGGAGCTGGGCCTGTTTAGCCTGGAGAAGAGGAGGCTCAGGGGTGATCTTATTACTGTCTACAACTACCTGAAGGGACATTGTAGCCAGGTGGGGGGTGGCCTCTTCTCCCAGGCAACCAGCAATAGAACAAGGGGACACAGTCTCAAGTTGTGCCAGGGTAGGTCTAGGCTGGATATTAGGAAGAAGTTCTTCCCAGAGAGAGTGATTGGCATTGGAATGGGCTGCCCAGGGAGGTGGTGGAGGCACCGTCCCTGGGGGTCTTCAAGAGAAGCCTGGCTGGGGCACTTAGTGCCATGGTCTGGTTGATTGGCTAGGGCTGGGTGCTAGGTTGGCCTGGATGATCTTGGAGGTCTCTTCCAACCTGGTTGATTCTATGATTCTATGATTCTATGATTCTATGATTTATACCTTTGGGTACAGTTTTGGAGCTCCCAGCATATGAAGGACATGGAACTGTTGGAACCAGTCTGGAGGAGGCCACTGGATTAATTGGCATGCACTGGATTAATTGGCATGCACTGGATTAATTGGCAGTCTGAACGCTCAACCTGAGCGGTGGAATATGGTGAAGGAGGTAGGAGAGCTGCTGAAGAAATACTTCTATGATGGGAGATGTAGGTACACCCTACCATTCCGGGGACAACCTCTTGCTCTAGTGCTTGTTTCCAGGGAGAAGAGATCATCACCCACCTGGCACCTGCTTCTCTTCAGGTAGTTGCAGAAAGCAATTCAGTCTAATCTCAACCTGCTCTTCTCCAGACTAAACAATCCCAGTTCCCTCAGCCAGTCTCTGCTCTGGAGACCGTCACCAGCCTGCCCTAATCCTGCAGCCAAGTGGTAAGCAGCCCATAGCACACACAGCAGGAGCCTAGGGGAAGGTCCACAAGTGCCCAGATACTGAAACCAATTTGTCTTACTATCAAGGTTGTTGTCTCCTCCTCCTTTTTCCTTTCTGCAGAGCCCTGTACTCCTGAAATCCTTGTAATACATCCTGACTTTTGCAATCTCTTCCTGCCACACTTTGGTTTCTTACACTCTTACAACTCACAGGCATCATTATTCCCTTCTGTTTCCCTCAAAGAAATCCAATTTAAAACAGCTCCACCTCGGGTTGGGAGTGAAGCTGTTCAAAATCACGTCTCATTATACTGAGAGGTGGCAATGGATGCCTTTACTTGTCAGGACCACAGCAGCTGTTGGCTTAGAGACAGGTGGCTGACACTGTGATGAACTGGATCTAGGACAAGGACTTTGGCTTAAGCCTTTTCCTGTTCCATATATTTATTGATGATCTGGATCAGGGAATTGAGTCCAGCAGCAGTAAGTTTGCAGATGACGCCAAGCTAGGGCAGGTGTGGAACTGTTGGAGGGGAGGAGAGCCCTGCAGAGGGACCTGGCCAGGCTGGATGGGTGGGCAGAGGCCAATGGGATGAGATTGAACAAGACCAAGTGCAGGGTTCTACACTTTGGCCACAACAAGCCCAAGCAGCACCACAGGCTGGGGCCAGAGTGGCTGAGGGCAGGCAGGCAGAGGGGGAGCTGGGGGTGCTGGCAGAGAGGAGCTGAAGCTGAGGCAGCAGTGCCCAGGTGGCCAAGAGAGCCAATGGCATCCTGGGCTGGCTCAGGAGCAGTGTGGGCAGCAGGACAAGGGAGGTTCTTGTGCCCCTGTGCTCAGCACTGCTCAGGCCACCCCTGGAGTGCTGTGTCCAGTTGTGGGCTCCTGAATTGCAGAGAGATGTTGAGGTGCTGGAAGGTGTTGAGAGCAGGGCAGCAAGGCTGGGAAGGGGCCTGGAGCAGAGCCCTGTGAGGAGAGGCTGAGGGAGCTGGGGGTGTTTGGCCTGCAGAAGAGGAGGCTCAGGGCAGAGCTCATTGCTGTCTGCAGCTCCCTGAAGGGAGGTTGTAGCCAGGTGGGGTTGGGCTCTTCCGGCAGGCAAGCAGCAACAGAACAAGGGGACACAGCATCAAGCTGTGCCAGGGCAGGTTCAAGCTGGACATTAGGAAGGAATTCTTCACAGCAAAAGTGATTGGCATTGGAATGGGCTGCCCAGGAAGGTGGTGGAATCCCCATCCCTGTAGGTATCATTTCTATCATTTAAAAGGAGGCTGCATGAGGCACCTAGTGCCATGGTTTAGCTGATTAGAAGGGTTAGGTGATAAGTTGGACTCAATGAACCTAAATAGAATAAAATAAATCAGAAATAGAATAAAATAAAACAAAACAAAAAATAGAATAGACTAGAACGAAATAGAGTAAAATAAAATAAAATAAAATAAAACAAAATAAAATAATTAGAATAGAATAAAATAAATCAGAAATAGAATAAAATAAAACAAAATAAATAATAGAATAGAATAGAACAAAATAGAGTAAAATAAAATAAAATAAAACAAAATAAAATAAATAGAATAGAATAAAATAAATCAGAAATAGAATAAAATAAAACAAAATAAATAATAGAATAGAATAGAATAGAGTAGAATAGAACAAAATAGAGTAAAATAAAATAAAATAAAATAAAATAAAATAAATAGAATAGAATAAAATAAATCAGAAATAGAATAAAATAAAGCAAAGAATAGAATAGAATAGAATAGAATAGAATAGAATAAAACAAAATAGAGTAAAATAAAATAAAATAAAATAAATAGAATAGAATAAAATAAATCAGAAATAGAATAAAATAAAACAAAAAATAGAATAGAATAGAATAGAATAGAATAAAACAAAATAGAGTAAAATAAAATAAAATAAAATAAAAAGAAATAGAGGAAAATAAAATAAAATAAAAAATAAAATAGAACAGAATGTAATAAAATAGAATAAAATGAGCACCACAAAATAAAGTAAAATAAAGTAAAACGAAATAAAATAAAATAAAATAAAGCAAAATAAAATAAAGCAAAATAAACTAAAGCAAAATAAAATAAAGTGAAAAAATAAAATAGAATAGAATAAAATAATACAAAGCAAAACAGAGAGCAGGTAGTGCTAAGACGAAGCAGATCCATTAAATGAAAGAGCAGTTCTGTAAGTAACCCTTTAACAAATGCTGCAGGTAAGGCAAACCGTAATGCCAGAGCTGTAAGAGAGTGATGTGCTTGGCCCTGGCTTTCAAAATGGAATATCTTGAGCCAAGCACTTCTTGGGCAATTTCATGCATTTTCTCAGCTAATCTCACACCAGCAGCCTCCAGCCTGTCATATTGATTTGAAAGCAGAGATGGGGGGTGGGGGGAGGGAGAGAAAAAAGAAATCCAAATGAGTAGGTAGCTTGCCTTTGTCAATCCTGAGCACCGTTGCCAGGCAACTTGGTGACCTGACTGGGGATGGATTGTTACAGTGACCTGACTGAACAGTCCCCAAATCGCCTGAGAATTTAGGAAGAAAATACAGCAAAGCTGAATTATTTCTGCAATCAGAAGTGTTAGCTCCTTCCTTTGCTTCTAGAAAAGGCTGATTTATACAGGAGGTGCTTTGCTTTTTCTCTTGTTTTTGTGGTTTGTTTTTTCCTTTTACATGAAAGGCAGGGATAACAATCTTGGTGCCAATTAAAGATGGATAATTATGTAAAAGAGGAAGAATTATCTCTTTGGCATTGAAACCTCTTTTCATTTACATTGTTTCCACTGAGAGTGTTACAAATAAAAAACAAAACACAAAAAAAGAAAACACTGCATTGATTTACTCCAACTTTTCGTGCTGCAAAACCAGAACTGATTTAGTCTGACTTTCCCTGTTACAACTACAGACTGTTTGTATCACAGTATCACAGTATCACCAAGGTTGGAAGAGACCTCACAGACCATCAAGTCCAACCCTTTAGCACAGAGCTCAAGGCCAGACCATGGCACCAAGTGCCACGTCCAGTCCTGCCTTGAACAGCTCCAGGGACGGCGACTCCACCACCTCCCCGGGCAGCCCATTCCAGTGTCCAATGACTCTCTCAGGGAAGAACTTTCTCCTCACCTCCAGCCTAAATCTCCCCTGGTGCAGCCTGAGGCTGTGTCCTCTTGTTCTGGTGCTGGCCACCTGAGAGAAGAGAGCAACCTCCTCCTGGCCACATCCTCCCCTCAGGTAGTTGCAGACAGCAATAAGGTCTCCCCTGAGCCTCCTCTTCTCCAGGCTAACCAATCCCAGCTCCCTCAGCCTCTCCTCGTAGGGCTGTGCTCAAGGCCTCTCCCCAGCCTCCTTGCCCTTCTCTGGACATGCTCAAGCATCTCAATGTCCCTCCTAAACTGGGGGGCCCAGAACTGAACACAGCACTCAAGGTGTGGTCTAAGCAGTGCAGAGTACAGGGGCAGAATGACCTCCCTGCTCCTGCTGGCCACACCATTCCTGATGCAGGCTGATACTGTTCCCAGAGGGCTGAGTAGGACAAATGCCTGTAGATTAAGCAAAGGAGTTCTAAAGCAGATTCTTGAATGTTCTTTTGTTTCCCAAATGTTGATCTTTGTTTTGCTGTATGTAATGGTTTGTGTTTCCAGACTGAGAGTCTAAATTAGTTACACTGAGTATACCTAAAAAGAAATGAATTACAGCTTTACAGAATGGTTTGGGACAGAAGGGACCTTAAAGATCATCTAAAAGTGCAGGGTTCTGCACTTTGGCCACAGCAACCCCAAGCAGCACTACAGGCTGGGGCCAGAGTGGCTGAGAGCAGGCAGGCAGAGAGGGAGCTGGGGGTGCTGGCAGAGAGGAGCTGAAGCTGAGGCAGCAGTGTGCCCAGGTGGGCAGCAAAGCCAATGGCATCCTGGGCTGGCTCAGGAGCAGTATGGGCAGCAGGACAAGGGAGGTTCTTGTGCCCCTGTGCTCAGCACTGCTCAGGCCATGGCTGGAGTGCTGTGTCCAGTTGTGAGCTGCTGAATTGCAGAGAGATGTTGAGGTGCTGGAAGGTGTTGAGAGCAGGGCAGCAAGGCTGGGGAGGGTCCTGAAGCAGAGCCCTGTGAGTAGAGGCTGAGGGAGCTGAGGGTGTACATCCTGGAGAAGAGGAGGCTCAGGTCAGAGCTCATTGCTGTCTGCAGCTCCCTGAAGGGAGTCTGTAGCCAGGTGGGGTTGGGCTCTGCTGCCAGGCACCCAGTGACAGAAGAAGGGGACGCAGTCTCAAGCGGTGCTAGAACAAATTCAGGCTGGATGTTAGGAGGAAGTTGTTGTCAGAGAGAGTGATTGGCATTGGAATGGGCTGCCCAGGGAGGTGGTGGAGTCCCTGTCCCTGAAGGTGTTGAAGCCAAGCCTGGCTGGGGCACTTAGTGCCATGGTCTGGCTGATTGGCTAGGGCTGGGTGCTAGGTTGGACTGGATGGAGCTTGGAGATCACTTCCAACCTGCTTGAATCTATGGTTCTATGACTCTGATCTAGTTCCAACTCCTCTGCCATGGGCAGGGATGCCCTACCCTAGATCAGGCTGCCCACAGCCTCATCCAGCCTGGCCTTAAACACCTCCACTGGTGGGGCTTCAACCACCTCCCTGGCCAAATTTCTGGGAATTCTTTTTTGTTTTCCAATTTTTTATGGAGTGTGCAATAATAACCTGGAATTTATCTATCAAAGCAGCATCCTTTCTGCTGACAGGCTTGCTTACCTTTTTCTTTTCCCCTCTTTTCAGAGCCCATCAGTCTAGAGAAGATAATGAGCTCAGTGAATCATATTAAGCACACGTTACAGCTGACTGACAAGTAAGTACATGGCTGTCCTGTAATCTAATCATGGTGTTGTAATTCAATTAGCTATTGATTTTGGTTACCAATACTGTGTTCTAACTGTGGCAGCAAAACATTCAATGGCTCTAAAGTTTTATGATTGACACAAGTGGTATCAGTCTCAGACATCCTTAAAGTCAGATATTGTCATAGAATCAGTCAGGGTTTGGAAGGGACAACAAGGATCAGACCCACTCCCAACCCATCTGCCATGGGCAGGGACACCTTGCACTAGATCAGGCTGCCCACAGCCTCATCCAGCCTGGCCTTAAACATCTCCAGGCATGAGGCTTCCACCACGTTTCATGGCAACCCCTTCCAGGCTCTCACCACTCTCATGATGAAGAACTTCTCCAGTCTGAAGCTCCCCATTTCCAGCTTGCTTCCATTCCCCCCACTCCTATCACTACCTGACAGCCTAAAAAGTCCCCCTCCAGCTTTCTTGTAGCCCACTTAAGATACTGCAGGGCCACAATAAGGTCACCTGGGAGCCTTCTTCTCTCTAGACTGAACAGTCACAACCACACCCAAACCACCCTTGAACACAGCCAGGCTGTGTGACTCCACCACCTCCCTGGGCAGCTCATTCCAGTCCCTGACCACTCTCTCCAGAAAAAAACTTCTTCCTCATAGCCAATATAAACCTTCCCAGCCTCAGCTTGAGGCCATTCCCTCCTTGTTCTGTCTCCAATTCCCTGTGAGCAGAGCCCAGCAGCAGCCTCTCCACAATGGCATTTGTACCTTTGCCAAATGAATGAGGGTCAACCGTTTGAACCTGGAGCAAGGGAGGTTTAGGTTGGACATCAGGAGGAAGTTCTGCACAATGAGAGTGGTGAAATAGAGGAACAGGTTACCCAGTGATGTGATTGAGTCTCTCTCCCTGGATACATTCAAGATCAGACTCATTGTGGCCCTAAGCTGTCTGATCTAGTTGGAGGTGTCCCTGCTGACTGCAGGGAGGGTTGGGCAAGATGATCTTTGAGGGTCCCTTCCAACTCAATGCAATCTGTGTGAGTCTGTGACTACAAAGTAAGCATGAAGCCTTGTTTTCCAGACTGTTGATTTAGCTACTGCTTTGGACTAGCACAGATGACTGCACAAATGGCAAAGTGTGTAGCTTTCAGGCATGAACAGAGAGGCATGAACCCAACTACAAATGTTAGCTGCATTTCCAGATGCTCTGCTGCATCATATTTCCTCATTGCTGTCTACAACTACCTGAAGGGACATTGTGGAGAGGCTGCTGCTGGGCTCTGCTCACAGGGAATTGGAGACAGAACAAGGAGGGAATGGCCTCAAGCTGAGGCTGGGGAGGATTAGATTGGATATTAGGAAGAAGATTTTTCTGGAGAGAGTGGTCAGCGACTGGAATGAGCTGCCCAGGGAGGTGCTGGAGTTGCCATCCCGGAGGTGTTGAAGCAAAGACTGGATGGGGCACTTAGTGCCCTTGTCCAGGACTGGGTGCTAGGTTGGGCTGGATGAGCTTGGAGGTCTCTTTCAACCTCCTTGATTCTATGATTCTATGATAGATAGATAAGTAGATAGATGGAGATACAGATAGATACACAGTTAGATAGACAGACAGACAGATAGATAGATAGATAGATAGATAGATAGATAGATAGATAGATGGATAGATGGAGATACAGATACATACAGTGACAGATAATCAGATAGATAGATATAGATGCATAGACAGATAGATAGATGGAGATACAGATAGATACACAGTTAGATAGATAGATGGATAGATACATAGATAGATGGATAGATAGATGGATAGATGGAGATACAGATAGATACAGTGACAGATAATCAGATAGATAGATATAGATGTATAGACAGATAGATAGATGGAGATACAGATAGATACACAGATAGATAGATAGATAGATAGATAGATGGATAGACAGTGATACAGATAGATACAGTGACAGATAATCAGATAGATAGATATAGATGCATAGATAGACAGATAGATAAATGGAGATACAGATAGATAGATAGATAGATAGATAGATAGATAGATAGACAGAGATACAGATAGATACAGTGACAGACAATCAGATAGATAGATATAGATGCATAGATAGACAGATAGATGGAGATACAGATAGATACACAGATAGATAGATAGATAGATGGATAGATAGATATACAGATAGATAGATAGATAGATAGATAGATAGATAGATAGATAGATAGATAGATATACAGACAGATACACAAACAGACAGATAGATGAACAGATAGGTAGGTAGATAGATAGATGGAGATAAAGATAGATACACAAACTGACAGACAGATAGATACATAGATATATGGATAGGTGGATAGATGGAGATACAGATACTCAGACAGACAGATAGATAGATGGATAGATGGAGATACAGATAGCTAGATAGGCAGACAGAAAGGTGATAAATACACAGATAGATAGGGCAGATATATGGATGGAAAATGAATAAATAATTGGATAAATACGTTGATAGATAAATGCATAAATGGATAGACAGATGATAGCTGGATAGATGAATGGATAGACAGACAAACTGATAAATAAATGGATGAAGACATTGACAGATAAATGGATAAATGGATAGATGGGTAGTTAAGTTTATAAATAATTAGATAAAGAAATGGGTTGATAAATGAATAAATTGATAGACAGGTAAACTGAGAAACTTGATTGGATAGGGCTGGGGGCTAGGTTGACCTGGATGATCTTGGAGGTCTCTTCTAACCTGCTTGATTCTATGACTGCCTAGGGCTGGGTGCTAGGTTGGACTGGATGAGCTTGGAGGTCTCGTCTAACCTGCTTGATTCTATGATTGGCCAGGGCTGGGGGCTAGGTTGACCTGGATGAGCTTGGAGGTCTCTTCTAACCTGCTTGATTCTATGATTGGCTAGGGCTGGGTGCTAGGTTGGACTGGATGAACTTGGAGGTCTCTTCTAACCTGCTTGATTCTATGATTGGCTAGGGCTGGGGGCTAGGTTGGACTGGATGAGCTTGGAGGTCTCTTCTGACCTGCTTGATTCTATGACTGGTTAGGACTGGGTGCTAGGTTGACCTGGATGATCTTGGAGGTCTCTTCTGACCTGCTTGATTCTATGATTGGATAGGCCTGGGTGCTAGGTTGACCTGGATGAGCTTGGAGGTCTCTTCTAACCTGCTTGATTCTATGATTGGCCAGGGCTGGGGGCTAGGTTGGACTGGATGAGCTTGGGGGTCTCTTCTGACCTGCTTGATTCTATGATTGGCTAGGCCTGGGTGCTAGGTTGACCTGGATGAGCTTGGAGGTCTCTTCTAACCTGCTTGATTCTATGATTCTGTGATTCTATGCCAGGGACAAAAGACTTTATACCAAATTATTGTGTTATAAAGTGGTATTTTCCCACCAGCTGCTGCTGCCTTTCTTGCCCTGCTTTCATCTCCAGCTCCTGCTGCATTAATATTGACTGGGTCTATTTTCCCCTTAATAACAATTTTTTCACTGGCCTGAATATCCACCACACATCTGCTCTCTGAACCTGACTACACCAGAAGCTTTAAAATAAAACAACAAAAGCAAACCCAAACCCAACCACCTCAAGTTTCTATACAAGCCAGATCCATCAATCAGCTTAAATGCCTGTGGCTTGCCAGCTTGCCTCTATACCAGTTACAGTAACAGCCTGAAAGGAGCTGCAAACAACGTCAGTAATTCAAGGCAAGAGCCTGTTATGACTGCCACACATAATTTACATGTGCAGAGCACTACATTAAAAATGATGTAGGCTAAAAAAAAGAAAATAAGAAGAAAGAGAAAAAAAAAGAAGCCCATCACAATTATTTTTAATGTCATTGTTTACCTCCCTTCTCCTTCCAATATAAGCCCAAGCAATTTGTTTCGTCACTGGCAGTGCCAGAAGACACAGATGGCAAGTTAAAAGTAATAAGCAGTCTGCCTACTTTTTTTGGGAAGGTGATACATTACCTCAGCCTCACAAATGGGTACCTATCACCAGCTCCTCTGCACAAGCACTTCTGCAACGAGTGGCATCTTGGCTGGAGAAGGCTTCTCAGGCATAGTGTTTGACAGGTTTTTTTTCCCAGTATGACTCAATTTTACTCCTCTGAATTCTTTTCTAAGGGTTGCATCCCCCTGACAGATGGAAGCAGTAGAGGCAGGGAAGGCTCCTACAGCTTTAGTTTTGCTAGCTGTGGCTGACAAGGGCATCTGTTATGCCCTGTGAGATACCTGCCAGGGATGTTCTCTGATTGCCAGCTGTGATCTTTGATCACATTGGGTGCTTCTGTGCTCCACAACCTCCCTGGGCAACCTGTGCCAGTGTCTCACCACCCTCACTCCAAACAACCTCTGCCTAACAGCCACTTCCAATCTCCCCTCTGACACTTTAAACCCATTACTCTTCCTGTCATGACAAGACCTTGTCAGTATTTCCTCCCCAGACCTCCTGTATTCCCCTTCAGATCCTGCAAGGCCACTCCAAGGTCTCCTGGAAGCCTTCTCCTCTCCAGGCTGCACAGCCCCAACTCTCTCAGCCTCTCCTCACAGCACAGCTCCTGCAGCCCTCTCAGCATCTTGGTGGCCTCCTCTGCACTGGCTCCAACACTTCCATGTCCTGCTTGTGCTGGGGGCTCCAGAAGTGCACCCAGGAGTGCAGGTGGGGTGTGAGAAGAGCAGAGCCAAGGGGCAGAATCCCCTCCCTTGCCCTGCTGCCCACACTGCTCTTGTTGAAGGGGTTGGAGGTTTGGTTGTTGATATGAAAAGGAATGTGAGCTAAGCAGCTTCTTTCTTGCCTATGCCATGCTGTGGGCACATTAATTCCAGGGAGCCTGAGGAAGCTCAGAGAGCAACCCCCGGCAGTACTACAGAGGTGCCCTTGCACAGATGTGAA
Source organism: Pogoniulus pusillus (assembly GCF_015220805.1). NCBI lineage: Eukaryota > Metazoa > Chordata > Aves > Piciformes > Lybiidae > Pogoniulus > Pogoniulus pusillus. The sequence goes on from NC_087270.1 coordinate 3,162,521, forward strand.
AACCAAAGCTGAGAAGCAGACTTGTCTAAAAGGAATGAGTTGGTGTCCAGCCCAGAGCTGTGACTGATTCGATGCAGATTGTCTGGCTAACAAGAGTGCTTATTTTTTTCACCAAGAAACAGGGTGGGGAAAGTCTGTGTTAATGCTCAGCAGGTTCTGATTGCAAAAGGCATGGTTGGAGCTGATTCACCTGTTTGCCCTGCCAGTTTTCACAACCAGCCACAGAGGAGCTCTCCTGCATTTCCCCAGGCAGATTCTGGAGAGGGTTGAGGAGGAAAAATAAATCCAGCTTTATTTCCATGTTTTCACAAAATCACAGAACCATCCAGGTTGGCAAAGCCCCTCAGGAGCACCAAGTCTAACCTAGAACCCCACTCTACAAGATTCACCTTAAACCATAGCCCCAAGCACTATCACAGTATCACAGTATCACCAAGGTTGGAAGAGACCTCACAGACCATCAAGTCCAACCCTTTACCACAGGGCTCAAGGCCAGACCATGGCACCAAGTGCCACGTCCAGTCCTGCCTTGAACAGCTCCAGGGACGGCGACTCCACCACCTCCCCGGGCAGCCCATTCCAGTGTCCAATGACTCTCTCAGGGAAGAACTTTCTCCTCACCTCCAGCCTAAATCTCCCCTGGCACAGCCTGAGGCTGTGTCCTCTTGTTCTGGTGCTGGCCACCTGAGAGAAGAGAGCAACCTCCTCCTGGCCACAACCACCCCTCAGGTAGTTGCAGACAGCAATGAGGTCTCCCCTGAGCCTCCTCTTCTCCAGGCTAACCAATCCCAGCTCCCTCAGCCTCTCCTCGTAGGGCTGTGCTCAAGGCCTCTCCCCAGCCTCGTTGCCCTTCTCTGGACACGCTCAAGCATCTCAATGTCCCTCCTAAACTGGGGGGCCCAGAACTGAACACAGGACTCAAGGTGTGGTCTAAGCAGTGCAGAGTACAGGGGCAGAATGACCTCCCTGCTCCTGCTGGCCACACCATTCCTGATGCAGGCCAGGATGCCACTGGCTCTCTTGGCCACCTGGGCACACTGCTGGCTCATGTTCAGGCAGGTATCAATCAGCACCCCCAGATCCCTCTCTGTCTGGCTGCTCTCAGCCACTCCGACCCCAGCCTGTATCTCTGCATGGGGTTGTTGTGGCCAAAGTGCAGCACCCTGCACTTGGAGCTATTGAAGCCATCCCCTTGGACTCTGCCCATCTGTACAGGCTGTCAAGGTCCCTCTGCAGAGCCCTTCTGCCCTCCAACCCAGCCACATCTGCCCCCAGCTTGGTGTCATCTGCACACTTGCTGATGACTGACTCCATGCCCTCATCCAGATCATCTATGAAGATGTTAAAGAGGATGGGGCCCAGCACAGATCCCTGAGGGACACCACTAGTGACAGCTGCCAGCTGGATGTGACACCATTCACCACCACTCTCTGGGCTTGTCCCTCCAGCCAGTTCCTAACCCAGCATAGAGTGTTGCCATCCAAGCCATGGGCTGATAGCCCAGTGCCAGGTCAAGGGGCACTGGCTGGAAGCTGAGCCATAGGAAGTTCCATGGAAAGATGAGGAGGGAATTTTTCCCTGTGACGATACCATAACCCTGGCACAGGCTGCCCAGGGGAGTTGTGGAGTCTCCTTCTCCAGGGATATTCCAAACCTTCCTGGATGTGTTCCTGTGTGATTTGGTCTAGGAGATCCTGCAGTGGCAGGGGGTTGGACTGACTGAGCTTTGGAGGTCCCTTCCAGGCCCTGACATTCTGTGATTCTCCTGTGAAACATTTCTGTGCTGCACATCTAATTAGAAAAGCCCAGACTAGCAGTTTGTTCACTTTTGTTCACCACCCTTAAAAGGCACAGAAGGTGCTGACACATGATGTTCAAATCCTTCCCCACAGGCAGAGGCTGCCAGTCACCCCAGTATTCCCAGTGTGACATGCATTTACAATTCCCTTGCATCATTCCCCACCTAAGATTCCACAGGGCAGTGCTGACAGGTAATGAGGCTCTTTGAATCCCATTCCAGTGCTGTCTCTGCTTTCTAATGATTGAACATGGGATAAGAGGAACGTTTCTAACTGCATTGCAAAGCACCCAGAAAATGATCTGGTGAATAAGCTCACTCTGCCACCAAAAATAAAAGCCTTTAATTTTTCCTGATCACCTGGAGCTTCAAACATCAGTGCAACCAACTGACAGTTTCTCCACTGGGAATAAAAATGCTAAGCAGTCTTGTGATCTGATTTTGTTAGGATAATGCCATCAAGGTTTTCAGGTCTGTTTTGTCTTTGCTAAACCTTTGAAACAACAACAGCAACAAAAAAATAAAGGTGGTGGGGGGAAGGAATTATAATTTGGATCTTTCAGAAGCCTGTAAAGTTAAGGAGGTCAACAAAGCAAGGCAAGTAAGTGTGAAAGGGAACCACAGAACCATAGAGTCATAGGCAGAGAAGCATAATGCTACAGAATGATAGAGTCAGAGAGTTATGGAGTTATAGAATCACAGAGTCATAGAATTATAGAGTAATAGAATCATAAAGTCCTAAAGAATTATAGTTACAGATGAATAGAATCATTGATTTATGGAGTCATAGAACCATGGAATCACAGAGTCACAGAATTACAGAGCAATAGAATCATAAAGTCACAGAATCCTAAAGAATTATAGTTACAGATGAATAGAATCATTGATTTATGGAGTCATAGAACCATGGAATCACAGAGTCATAGAACTACAGAGCAATAGAATCAGAAAGTCACAGAATCCTAAAGAATTATAGTTACAGATGAATAGAATCATTGATTTATGGAGTCATAGAACCATGGAATCATAGAATTACAGAGTAATAGAATCATAAAGTCACAGGATCCTAAAGAATTATAGCTACAGAATGATAGAATCATTGATTTATGGAGTCATAGAACCATGGAATCACAGAGTCATAGAATTACAGAGCAATAGAATCAGAAAGTCACAGAATCCTAAAGAATTATAGTTACAGAATCATGAAGTCATAGAATCACAGAGTAAAAGAATTTTTAAGTCATAGAATCATAGCATTACAGAGTAATAGAATCACAAAAATCACAGAATCCTAAATAATTATATTTACAGAATCACAGAATCATAGAACTATAGAGTAAAAGAATCATAAAGTCATGACATCATAGAATCACAGGGCAAAAGAATCTTAAAGTCATAGAATCATAGATTCACAGAGCAAAATAATCTTGAAGTCATAGAATCATAGAATTACAGAGTAACAGAATCATGAAGTCACAGAATCCTAAAGAATTAGAGTTACCAAACCAAAGCAAAGGCAGATAAGTGTGAAAGCATTCATAGAGTCATAGAACCACAGAACCACAGAGCTACAGAATCAGAGTCATAGAATTATGGAGTCATAGATTTATAGAGTCGTAGAACCATGGAATCATAGAGTCATAGAATTACAGAGTAATAGAATTGTAGAAGTACAGAGTTGAATAATCATAAAGTCACAGAATCACAAATTAAAAGAATCATAAGTCACAGAATCCTAAAGAATTAGAGCTACAGAATGATAGAATCATAGATTTATGGAGTCATAGAACCATGGAATCACAGAGTCATAGAATTACAGAGTAATAGAATCAGAAAGTCACAGAATCCTAAAGAATTATAGCTACAGAATGATAGAATCATTGATTTATGGAGTCATAGAACCATGGAATCATAGAATTACAGAGCAATAGAATCATAAAGTCACAGAATCCTAAAGAATTAGAGCTACAGAATGACAGCATCATCGATTTATGGAGTCATAGAACCATGGAATCATAGAATTACAGAGTAATAGAATCATAGAACTACAGAGTAAAAGAATCATAAAGTCATAGAATCAGAATCACAGAGTAAAATAATCATAAAGGCATAGAGTCATAAATTTATAGTCATAAAATTATAAAGTAATGGATTCAGAGTCATAAAATCATAGAATTATAGATTAATAGAATCATAGAATGATAGAGTCATAGAGGCATAGAAATATAATGTAGTAGAATCATAGACTTGTATGATCATAGAATTGTAGAGTCACAGAATCCTAGAGAATTATAGAGTTACAGAATCACAGAGTCAAAGAATTGTGGAGTCATAGGACCATGGAGTCATAGAATGATAGAGTCATAAAATGACAGAGTCATAGAGTTGTAGAATCATAGATTTAGAGAGTCATAGAGTCATAGAATCATAGAGTCATAGAATTGTAAAGAAATGGAATAATAAATTCAAAAATCATAGAATTATGGATAAATAGAATGGCAGAATTATAGAGACAGAATTATAGAGGAGTAGAATCATAAAGTCATGTAGCCATAGATTTATTCATCAATAGAATCATAGAAATATGGAGTGAAAAAACAGAAAGTCATTGAATCATAGAATTATAGAGTCACAGAATCACAGAATTATGGAGTAATAGAGTCAGAGAATCATAGAGTAAAAGAATCATAGAGCTGTGGAATCCTAGAGAATTACAGAGCTACAGAATCATAGAGTCAAAGAATTATGCAGTCATAGAACCATAGAATTACAGAGAAACAGAATGGCAGAGCCATGAAATCCTAGAGTCATAGAGTAATGGTATCAGAGTAATAAAATCATACAATTATAGATTAACAGCATTATAGAGTCATAGAGACATATAATTATGGAGTAGTAGAATCATACAGTCATATGATCATATAATTGTTGAACAACAGAACCATGGAATTATAGAGTGAAAAAAAAAAAAAAACAGAAAGTTATTGAATCATACAATCATGGAGTCAGAATCACAGAAGCATGGAGTAATAGAAACATAGAGTCATAGAATCATAGAGTAAAAGAATCATAGAGTAAAAGAGTCATAGAGCCACAGGCTCATAGAGAATTATAGAGTTACAGAATCATAGAGTCAAAGAATTATGGAGTCATAGAACCATAGAATCATAGAATGATAGAGTCATAGAATGATAGAGTCATAGAATCACAGAGTCATAGAATCATAGAGTTATAGAATCATAGAGTCATAGAATTATGGAGTAATGGAATCATAGATTCAAAAATCATAGAATTATGCATTAATAGAATCATAGACTTATAGAGACAGAATTATAGAGTAGTAGAATCATAAAGTCATGTAACCAGAGAATTGTTGAGTAATAGAGTCATAGAATTATAGAGTGAAAAAACAGAGAGACATTGAATCATAGAATTATAGAGTCACAGAATCACAGAATTATGGAGTAATAGAAACACAGTCATAGAATCATAAAAGATTCATAGGGTCATGGAATCCTAGGGAATTACAGAGTTATAGAATCATGGAATTATGGAGTCACAGAACCATAGAATCACAGAACCATAGAATCACAAAATGATATATTCATAGAATAATAGAGTTGTAAAATCATAGAGTCACAGAATCATAGAGTTATAGAGTAATGGAATCATAGAGTAAAAAAATCACAGGATTATGGATTAATAGAATTACAGAATTATAGAGACAGAATTATAGACTAATAGAATCATAAAGTCATGTAATCATGGAATTCTGGAGTAATAGACTCATAGAATCATACAGTGAAAAACCAGAGCCACTGAATCACAGAATTATAGTCATAGGATCACAGAACTATGGAGCAATAGGATCATAGAGTCACAGAATCCTAGACAATTGTAGTTATAGGATCCTAGAGTCATAGAATTAGGGAATCATGGAACCATAATATCCCAGAGTCATAGAATTATAGAATCCCAGAGTCATAGAATCATATAATTAAATAGTCATAGAATCATAGAGTTATAGAATCATAGAGTCATAGAATTATGGAATCATGGAACCATAGTATCCCAGAGTCATGGAATTATAGAATCCCAGAGTCATAGAATCATAGAATTACAGACTCATAGAATTATAGAGTTATAGAATCACAGAGATATAGAATCATAGAGTCATAGAAACGTAGAGTTTTAGAGTCATAGAATCATAGAGTCATAGAATCATAGAAATATAGAATCATAGAGGCATAGAGTCAGAATCATAGAGGCATAGAATTACAGAGTCATAGAATCATAGAGTTATAGAATCACAGAGTCATAGAATTATGGAATCATGGAACCATAGTATCCCAGAGTCATAGAATTATAGAATCCCAGAGTCATAGAATCATAGAATTACAGACTCATAGAATTATAGAGTTATAGAATCACAGAGATATAGAATCATAGAGTCATAGAAACGTAGAGTTTTAGAGTCATAGAATCATAGAGTCATAGAATCATAGAGATATAGAATCATAGAGGCATAGAGTCAGAATCATAGAGGCATAGAATTACAGAGTCATAGAATCATAGAGTTATAGAATCATAGAGACATAGAATCATAGAGGCATAGAATCATAGAGACATAGAATCATAGAGTTATATAAGCATAGAGTAATAGAATCATAGAGTCATAGAAACATAGAGTCATAAAATCATAGTCATAGAATCATAGAGTCATAGAAACACAGAGTTACAAAATCATAGAGGCATAGAGTCAGAATCATAGAGGCATAGAATTACAGAGTCATAGAATCATAGAGTTATAGAATCATAGAGATATAGAATCATAGAGGCATAGAATCATAGAGTTATATAAACATAGAGTAATAGAATCATAGATTTATATAAACATAGAGTCATAGAATCATAGAGTCATAGAAACATAGAGTCATAGAAACATAGAGTCATAAAATCATAGTCATAGAAGCATAGAGACATAGAAACATAGAGTCATAGAAACACAGAGTCATAAAATCATAGTCATAGAATCATAGAGTCATAGAAACATAGAGTCATAGAAACATAGAGTTATAGAATCATAGAGGCATAGAATCATATTGAAGAAGTCCTTTAAGAACGTCCAGTCCAACTTCTCTTGCACTTTGGACTCCCATCACAAAACATTCGGGATCTCAGTAAATACAACCTGAATCATCCCTGATACTGATTTGTCTAAGTTTTGTTCTTCACCTGACAGTTTTAGTGGGACCAGTGAGGACATGCCAAATGCAGTCACCTTTTTTTTCCCCTCCAAATTCTTTTCTGGAGGACAGGTCTGGTGAGGTGGGGTTGTTTGGCATGCTGAAAAGAAGACTGAGTGGAGACCTTCTCACCTTCCTTGAAAGGAGGTTGGAGCAAGATGGATGTTGGTCTCATTTCCCTAAATAACAAGTGATAGGACAAGAGGAAATGACCTCAAGCTTCACCAGGGGAGATTTAGGTTGAGTATCAGAGAGTGATTGGCATTGGAATGGGCTGCCCAGGGAGGTGGCAGAGTCCCCATCCCTGGAGGTGTTCAGAAAAAGCCTGGCTGGGGCATTTAGTACCATAGTCTGGTTGATTGGATAAGGCTGGGTGCTAAGTTGGACTGGATGAGCTTGGAAGTCTCTTCCAACCTGCTTGATTCTATGATTCTATGATCAGAAGAAACTTGACTGAAAGGGTTCTGAAAGACTGGAAAAGACTCCTTGGGGAGGTGGTTGAATTCCCATTCCTGAAGGTGTTTCAAAGAGGGAGAGATGTGCTGTCTGGGGGATGTGGTTTAGCCCCAGCCTTGGCAGAATTAGAGAACATCTGGACTGGATGAGCTCACAGGTTGTCTCCAACCAAAATGATTCTGTGATCATCCTATACTTGAAATGGAACAAAACAGAGGTGATCTAAAGGGAAGGAAACTAGAGGAGGGCTGTCCAGCCCAATAACTCAAACATTTGTTGCTCTTTTTCTTAAGGGCAATTGCAAAGTTCCATTTAATTTGACCAGTATCACAAATGAGAACTTCTGGCTCCAAAATAAAAGCAGTGACCAAGGTGGTTATGATTTTTTCATGAATTCAAGCTGTGCCACAGGATCACAGGGTGTTAGGGGTTGGAAGGGACCTGCATATATCATCAAGTCCAACCCCTCTGCCAGAGCAGGACCATAGAATCTAGCACAGGTCACACAGGAGCACATCCAGAAAGGGTTAAGGGTCCACATTACAGGATCACAGGATCACAGGATGCCAGGGGTTGGAAGGAACCCAAAGAGACCATCGAGAGCATAGCAGGAGCAGGAGCAGACAATCCAGCTCAGGACACACAGGAACACATCCAGACAGGACTGCAAAGGCTCCAGAGAAGGAGACTCCACAACCTCTCTGGGCAGCCTGTGTCAGTGCTCTGGGACCTTTACAGTAAAGAAGTTCCCCCTTATGTTGAGCTGGAGCCTCCTGTGCTGCAGCTTCCATCCATTGCTGCTTGTCCTATCCCAGGGAGCAGTGAGCAGAGCCTGTCCCCCTCTTCTGACCCCCAGCCCTCAAATAGTTATGGGCATTTATTAAATCCCCTCTCTGTCTTCTCTTCTCCAGACTAAACAGCCCCAGGTCCCTCAGCCTCTCCTCATCAGGCAGTGCTCTACTCCCCTCATCATCCTCATAGCGTTCCACTGGAACCTCTCCAGCAGATCCCTGTCCCTCTTAAACTGGGAAGCCCAAAACTGAAGGCAGTGTTCCAGATGAGGAGGGCCACTAGAATCATCCAGTCCAACTTTTATGCCAGCATCCTTCATCACTAGACCATAGCCTCAAGCACCACATCCACTCTTGTTTTAAACACTGCTTCTTCTTTATGTTGCTTGGTGCTAACAGGAGACTTTTTTGTGTGTGTGTCAGAGCTTCCTCTGGAGCTGTTCAGGAAAGGCAGTGAACTCTAACAAAGATTTTTACTGTTCTTGAGGCTAAAAGAGTTGGGGCTCTACAGCCTGGAGAAGAGAAGGCTTTGAAGGGACCTTGGAGTAGCCTTCCAGGATCTGAAGGGGGCTGCAGGAGGGCTGGGGAGGGACTATTGACAAGGTCTTGGAATGACAGAAGGAGGAGGAATGGGTTAAAGTGGCAGAGGGGAGATTGAAAATGGCAGTTAGGAAAGGGTCATGGAGTCAGTCATCAGCAAGTTTGCAGATGGCACTAAGCTGGGGGCAGATGTGACTGGGTTGGAGGGCAGAAGGGCTCTGCAGAGGGACCTTGACCGCCTGCACAGATGGGCAGAGTCCAAGGGGATGGCATTCAATAGCTCCAAGTGCAGGGTGCTGCACTTTGGCCACAACAACCCCATGCAGAGATACAGGCTGGGGTCGGAGTGGCTGGAGAGCAGCCAGACAGAGAGAGATCTGGGGGTGCTGATTGATACCCACCTGAACATGAGCCAGCAGTGTGCCCAGGTGGCCAAGAGAGCCAGTGGCATCCTGGCCTGCATCAGGAATGGTGTGGCCAGCAGGAGCAGGGAGGTCATTCTGCCCCTGTACTCTGCACTGCTCAGACCACACCTTGAGTGCTGTGTTCAGTTCTGGGCCCCCCAGTTTAGGAGGGACATTGAGATGCTTGAGCGTGTCCAGAGAAGGGCAACGAGGCTGGGGAGAGGCCTTGAGCACAGCCCTACGAGGAGAGGCTGAGGGAGCTGGGATTGGTTAGCCTGGAGAAGAGGAGGCTCAGGGGAGACCTCATTGCTGTCTACAACTACCTGAGGGGAGGTTGTGGCCAGGAGGAGGTTGCTCTCTTCTCTCAGGTGCCCAGCACCAGAACAAGAGGACACAGCCTCAGGCTGTGCCAGGGGAGATTTAGGCTGGAGGTGAGGAGAAAGTTCTTCCCTGAGAGAGTCATTGGACACTGGAATGGGCTGCCCGGGGAGGTGGTGGAGTCGCCGTCCCTGGAGCTGTTCAAGGCAGGACTGGACGTGGCACTTGGTGCCATGGTCTGGCCTTGAGCTCTGTGCTAAAGGGTTGGACTTGATGATCTGTGAGGTCTCTTCCAACCCTGATGATACTGTGATACTGTGATTCTTTACAGTGAGGGTGGTGAGACATTGGCACAGTTTGCCCAGGGAGGTTGTGGAGCACAGAACCACAGAATCTGATCTTTGATTGGAAAAACTGAGGTCATCAGGACCAACCATCAACCCAACACAACCATGGCCACTAAATTGTGTCCCACAGTGCCATGTCCACAGGCTGGGTATTTTTAGTGCCCCAGGGATGGTGACTCCACCACTTTCCCTGGGCAGTTGGGTTCTTGATTAGTGAGATTTGTGCCCTATCAGTATGATGATAATAAGCTCAAGATGAGCCAGCAGTGTGCCCAGGTGGCCAAGAGAGCCAATGGCATCCTGGCCTGTATCAGGAGCAGTGTGGCCAGTAGGACAAGGGAGGTTATTCTGCCCCTGTGCTCAGCACTGCTCAGGCCACACCTTGAGTGCTGTGTCCAGTTCTGGGCCCCTCAATTCAAGAAAGATGTTGAGGTGCTGGAACATGTCCAGAGAAGGGCAACAAAGCTGGTGAGGGGCCTGGAGCACAAATCCTATGAGGAGAGGCTGAGGGAGCTGGGGGTGTGCAGCCTGCAGAAGAGGAGGCTCAGGGGTGATCTTATTACTGTCTACAACTACCTGAAGGGAGGCTGTAGCCAGGTCGGGGGTGGCCTCTTCTCCCAGGTAACCAGCAATAGAACAAGGGGACACAGTCTCAAGTTGTGCCAGGGTAGGTCTAGGCTGGATATTAGGAAGAAGTTCTTCCCAGAGAGAGTGATTGGCATTGGAATGGGCTGCCCAGGGAGGTGGTGGAGGCACCGTCCCTGGGGGTCTTCAAGAAAAGACTGGATGAGGCACTTAGTGCCATGGTCTGGTTGATTGGCTAGGGCTGGGTGCTAGGTTGGACTGGATGAGCTTGGAGGTCTCTTCCAACCTGGTTGATTCTATGACATGAAAGGCTGTTCTATGACATGATTGTGACTTGCAGCCTGACAAAAGTGTTTGAGTGACTGCAGGGGAACTAATTGATTGAGGATTGTTTTGGTTGGGTTTTGGGAGGTTTTTTGGTTTGTTTGTTTGTTGTTTTTTTTTTTATCAGTGAAAATGGAAGCTAAAATCAACAAAGTTGCTTTTCCCTAAGAGCCTGAATTTTCTTTCCAGGGAGGCATTTTCTATCACCGTGGCAATGTAAAGTGGCTTTATGCTGAAAACAATTCAATTTACGTCTACTTGAAAGACAAGCACCACTCTCCTTGAATGTGAATGAGACTCCTGTCCAATACCCCTCTGCATCTTCAGTTTTGAACTCACAAATGAGTGCAGTGAGGGGCATCAAGCCTCAGCAGATCAGGTCTCAATGACTTCATAGTTTCTCTTAACGTTGTATTATCTCTGAATGACAGGAACAGGTCATCTGTCAATAGCTCACCGAGCAAATTGATGTTAAAACACAGGGCAGGGAAAATACTGCAACTGCCATAAAGCCCTGCTGGAACACTTTGCCAGCAGTGTCTGCCACAACAAGCTCCTGGCCAAGCTGGCAGCTTGTGGCTTGGACAGATTCACTCTGATATGGGTTAAGCAATGACTGGAAGGCTGGATAAAGAGAGTGGTGGTGAATAGTGTCACAGCCAGCTGGCAGCTGGCACTGGGGGTGTGCCCCAGGGATCCGTGCTGGGCACAGTCCTGTTCAATACACCAGGTTGGAAGACACCTCCAAGATCATCCTGTCCAACCTAGCACCCAGTCCTGCCCAATCAGCCAGGCCATGGCACTATGTGCCCCAGCTAGGCTCTGCTTCAACACCTCCAGGAATGGTGACTCCATCACCTCCCTAGGCAGCCCATTCCAATGCCAGTCACTCTCTCTGGGAGAAAACTTCCTCCTAAATCCAGCCTAGACCTCCCCTGGAACAGCTTGAGACTGTGTCCCCTTTTCTTGAACACTTCCAGGGATGGGGACTCCACCACCTCCCTGGGCAGCCCATTCCAATGCCAATCACTCTCTCTGGGAAGAACTTCTTCCTAACATCCAGCCTAGACCTCCCCTGGCACAACTTGAGACTGTGTCCCCTTGTTCTGTTGCTGGTTGCCTGGCATCCTGTTCTGGAGCCCCTATGACAAGAGGGATGTGGAGATGCTGGAGCATGTCCTGAGAAGGGCCACAAGGATATTTAGAGATGTTGATCAGATCATGGAATCAAAGAATCATAGAATCAAGCATGTTGGAAGAGACCTCCAAGATCATCCAGCCCAACCTAGCACCCAGCTCTAGACAATCAACCAGACCAAGGCACCAAGTGCCACATCCCTGGGCAGCCCATTCCAATGCCAATCACTCTCTCTGCCAACAACTTCCTCCTAACATCCAGCTTAGGCCTCTCCTGGCACAACTTGAGACTGTGTCCCCTTGTTCTATTGCTGGTTGCATGGCAGAGGAGCCCAACCAAGGTTCCTAGGTTCATAATTAGACTGTGAAGATCACTTCCAAAGTTCTAACAAGGTCTGATCTTGAGCAAAACCAGGGGAGAGTTTGGGTTTTGGGGCTTTATTTTGCAGTGCATACAGCACTGTCAGACACCTGACTGACAGGTTAAGTGCCTCCATTAGCAGCACATGAACAAGACTTTTGTCTCTCAAACTCAGATTCCTAAGACCATAGATACAATCAGGGTTGAAAGGGATCACAAGGATCATCTAGTTCCAACCCCCTGCATGGACAAGATCAAACCAAGTCTCCACCACTGCTCCTTCACCAAATCTTCCACTGTTAATGGCACAGCCAGGAGGGAAATAAGAAGGGGAGGAAAGAATTGCTCTGTGATGCTCTGGAGTGGGAAGGGAACTTCTTGAGGATTGATATTCCAGAAGCCAGTCCCACCGTGGCTGCACCATGACAAATGTGGCCAGCAGGTCAAGGCAGGTTGAGGGAGGTGATTTTCCCATTCTACTCTGCTCTGCTGAGACCCCACCTGGAATACTGCATCCAGTTCTGGAGCCCCTGGGACAAGAGGGATGTGGAGATGCTGGAGTGTGTCCAGAGCAGGGTCAGGAGGATGCTGAGAGGGCTGCAGCAGCTCTGCTGTGAGCACAGAGTGAAAGAGTTGGGGTTGTTCAGTCTGTAGAAGAGGAGGCTCCCAGGTGACCTTCTTGTGGCTTTCCAGGATCTGAAGGGGGCTCCAAAAAAGCTGGGGAGGGACTTTTTAGGCAGTGCTGTTGCTGTCTCCATCGCTTGGTGTGACTATATTCATGTCTACAGCTGAGCAAACTTCAGACATGCCTTTCTCTTTCTCTCTCCCTCCTGCCTCTTAACACAACACATAGGCAGCTTGAGCATGAAAGGTGCATTCCTGAGCCTGCAGGTGATTCTGGCTGCCTAAGATCAGATGTTCCCAGCCACCCTGCAAAACCTGAGACCTGGGGAAGGTGGAGGATAAAATGGGACTTCAGAAGAGTATTCAAAGGAATCCACTCAAAAGTTGAAATCCCTCAGACTAGATTTAAGGCCTGAAGTGAGGCAATTCACCTCAAATAGGAGCAAATAGAAGATAGTTTAAAAGCAGAGGATTAAAAATACCAGACATAAAAGAGCAGCAGTGCCCTCTTTGCAAGGAAGAGAACAAACTATATCACTGAGCAGCATTTTGAAGTGTACATCAAACTGATTTGCTCCCCTTTATCCTTTTTAATCTCCTCCAGATGCACCTTCTTTAAATTGAAGTTTTACATTCCTGGCCATAACTTGTCTGAACACAGAGCATTGAGAGCCATTAGTGGCATTCTTCTGCTTCCTCTGTCACTGTGATGGTAGGGTGTTTTTTTTTGTCCCAGCTGCTGAAGGCTTCTTTTCTTACATCTCTCAGCTTTAGAGGCTTAATTTCCATCCATGTTGTAGGCTGCAAATAGCTTCAGAGCGTTCCTGGGTGCAATGTTTGCAGGGGGAAGAGCTGCACTCACACAGATATAGATATAGAGAGGTGGATGGGTAGAAATGTGCATCTGTAAGAGATACATATTATATATGAGATGCATATTATATATGAGATACATCAATATATATGCATGAGATACATATTATATATGAGATACATCAATATATATGCATGAGATACATATTATATATGAGATACATCAATATATATGCATAAGATACATATTATATGTGAGATACATCAATATATATGCATGAGATACATATTATATATGAGATACATCAATATATATGCAATAGTAATAAGTATACATAAATATATATGCCAATAATTGCTATATATATGTCACTAATAACTAAATATATATGTTAACAATAGCTACAGAGAAAAATCATCTCTAAATCAGAAAGGGGTTTTGATTTGTCTATATCAATCATAAAGGTATTTGTATTTTCTAGACACCACCTAAAGTTCTTTAGATGTAAATTTATGCATAAATCATAGATCTGTAAATAATCTGAAGTGGGTATTAATATATTTATCTGCAATACATACTTTTGAAGGTTTCTTTCTAATATAGAATCTATTTTTATTCATATCATAGAACCACAGAATCAACCAGGTTGGAAAAGACTTCCAAGCTGCTCCAATCCAACATATCCCCCAGCCCTATCCAATTAAGATTCCTCCACTATCCAAACTAAACCTCCCCTGGTGAGGCCATTTCATAGAAACATTGAACCATAAAATCAGAGAATCAGAGAATCAAGCAGGTTGGAAGAGACCTCCAAGCTCATCCAGTACAGCCCCAGCCCTATCCAATGAAAATCCCTCTCCTATCCAACCTAAACCTCCCATGGTGAGGCCATTTCATAGAATCACTGAATCATAGTATCATAGAAGGACAGAATCATAGAATCAAACAGGTTGGAAAAGACCTCAAAGCTCATCCAGCCCAACCTAGAATCCAACCCTATCCAGTCAACCAGACCATGGCACTGAGTGCCACATCCAGCCTTTGCTGCAACACCTCCAAAGACAGCAACTCCACCACCTTCCTGAGCAGATTCACTCTGATATGGGTTAAGCAATGACTGGAAGGCTGGATAAAGAGAGTGGTGGTGAATAGTGTCACAGCCAGCTGGCAGCTGGCACTGGGGGTGTGCCCCAGAGATCTGTGCTGGGCACAGTCCTGTTCAATACACCAGGTTGAAGAGACCTCCAAGATCATCCTGTCCAACCTAGCACCCAGTCCTGCCCAATCAGCCAGGCCATGGCACTAAGTGCCCCAGCCAGGTTCTGCTTCAACACCTCCAGGGATGGCAACTCCACCACCTCCCTGGGCAGCCCATTCCAATGCCAATCACTCTCTCTGACAACAACTTCCTCCTAACATTCAGCCTGAACCTCCCCTGGAACAACTTTAAACTATGTGCCTTGTTCTGTTGCTGCTTGCCTGGCAGAAGAGCCCAACCCCACCTGGCCACAACCTCCCTTTAGGTAGCTGTAGACAGCAACGAGGTCTGCTCTGAGCCTCCTCTTCTGCAGGCTGCATGCCCCTAGCTCCCTCAGCCTCTCCTCACAGGGTTTGTGATCCAGGCTTTTCACCAGCTTCATTGCCATTCTCTGGACACCTTCCAGCACCTCAACAGCTCTCTTGAATTCAGGAGTCCAGAACTGGACAAAGCATTCAAGGTGTGAACTGACCAGGGCCAATAATAAACACATATCTATAAACAATGACATAAATGTATCAACACATTTTTAGATTTATATAGATAAAGATGTAAATATGTAAATATATCAATGTATGTAGTACAATACATTGCAATACAATGTAATATAATGCAATTAAATATGATGTAATGCAATATATTTAATTCAATCTTTTAATATGTAGCAATAGATATTAATAGCTATTTTCTCTCTACATCTATGCAAATATATCAATATACCTACACACATTTTTATATACACATACACACATATACATATATATTTACCTAGATGTATATGTCATTTATGCACACACATCCATAAATGGACTTGTATGTTTATCACAGTATCAGAGTATCATCAGGGTTGGAAGAGACCATATTCATATGTCTTCTATACACACACACTCTCATTTATGAATGTATACATTCATATCTACTTATATTTCTGTCTTTGTATATTTATAACTTAATACACTTATCTGTTTAGATATTTGCATTTTATATATTTATATACTTATACATCATTTATGCACACACCTCCACCAAGGTCTTTACATATATTCATAGATTTGTATGTTTATGCACTTACTTCTTTATGTATTTGCTTTTTTATGCTTTTATGTTTTATATCACTTACACACACCCCCTTTCATTTATATATTTATATATTTATATTTTTATATATTTATATATTTATATATTTATATATTTATATATTTATATATTTATATTTTTATATTTTTATATTTTTATATTTTATATATTTATATATTTATATATTTTATATACTTATATATTTATATATTTATATTTTTATATGTTTATATAATTATATATTTATATCTTTATATCTTTATATATTTATATAGTTTTTATATATTTATATATTTATATTTTTATATATTTATATATCATTTTTTAATATACTCTTTGCATGTTTATGCATTTATGTACTTATCTGATTATACATTTACATTTTAATATTTCTATACCATTTATACATATGTATATATTTTTACATATATATAATGCACATGTATGTATATATATGTATATTTATATATATTTACATATATATTTTATATATAAAGCACATATATGTGTATGTATATATTTATATATGTATATTTATAAATGTATATTATATATATAATGCACATATATCACAGTATCACAGTCTCACAGTCTCACAGTATCATCAGGGTTGGAAGAGACCTCACAGATCATCAAGTCCAACCCTTTAGCACAGAGCTCAAGGCCAGACCATGGCACCAAGTGCCACGTCCAGTCCTGCCTTGAACAGCTCCAGGGACGGCGACTCCACCACCTCCCCGGGCAGCCCATTCCAGTGTCCAATGACTCTCTCAGGGAAGAACTTTCTCCTCACCTCCAGCCTAAATCTCCCCTGGCACAGCCTGAGGCTGTGTCCTCTTGTTCTGGTGCTGGCCACCTGAGAGAAGAGAGCAACCTCCTCCTGGCCACAACCTCCCCTCAGGTAGTTGGAGACAGCAATAAGGTCTGCCCTGAGCCTCCTCTTCTCCAGGCTAACCAATCCCAGCTCCCTCAGCCTCTCCTCGTAGGGCTGTGCTCAAGGCCTCTCCCCAGCCTCATCACCCTTCTCTGGACACGCTCAAGCATCTCAATGTCCCTCCTAAACTGGGGGGCCCAGAACCGAACACAGCACTCAAGGTGTGGTCTGAGCAGTGCAGAGTACAGGGGCAGAATGACCTCCCTGCTCCTGCTGGCCACACCATTCCTGATGCAGGCCAGGATGCCACTGGCTCTCTTGGCCACCTGGGCACACATATACACATATTATTTATGTATATGTATTAATTACATTATATATATATATCATTTATATATCATTTTCAGATGTCTATATGTATATATTTATATACATATATCTATATATGTATAAACATACATATATATTATTTATATATATATATTATTTATATTATATACATATATATCATTTATACATCATTTATATTTTTTATATTTTTCTATATGTATATATTTATATGTGTTTAAGTATACTTATATGTGTTTATATATGTATATTTATATATGTTTATATATGTATAATTATATATGTTTATATATGTATGTTTATATATTTATATTAATATATTTATACATTTGTACATTTATGTATTTATATTATTATACATTTATATGCCCATCTCTTCATATATATTTTTATACATGATGTATTTTTTATACATGATGTATTTTTTATACATCATGTATACATTTTATAAATGATGTATTTTTTATACATCATTTATACACACATGTGCCTTTATATATATATATAAATTTTATCATTTTAATTTTTTATATATTTGTATATTCATACACTTATATGCTTATATGTTTTTATATTTGTATTTATATACTTATATTTCCTTCATACATACAAGTCCATTTATACATTAATATATTTATATATTTATACATTACTATGGATATATATTTACATATGTACATGTATATATTTATAAATAATTTATACACACATCCATTTATAGATTTATATATTTATATGCTTATGTGTTTATGTATTTGCATTTGTATATTTATAAATCAAGTTATATATTTCTGCACTTATATGCTTATTATGTTTCTGTCTTTACTGGTCAATAGCAGCTGAAGCTGAGGCAGCAGTGCCCAGGTGGGCAGCAGAGCCAATGGCATCCTGGGCTGGCTGAGGAGCAGTGTGGGCAGCAGGACAAGGGAGGTTCTTGTGCCCCTGTGCTCAGCACTGCTCAGGCCACCCCTGGAGTGCTGTGTCCAGTTGTGGGCTCCTGAATTGAAGAGAGATGTTGAGATGCTGGAAGGTGTTGAGAGCAGGGCAGCAAGGCTGGGGAGGGGCCTGGAACACAAACCCTATGAAGAGAGGCTAAAGGAGCTGGGGGTGTGCAGCCTGCAGCAGAGGAGGCTCAGGGCAGAGCTCATTGCTGTCTGCAGCTACCTGAAGGGAGGTGAGGTTGGGCTCTACTCCCAGGCAACCAGCAACAGAACAAGGGGACACAACCTCAAGTTGCTCCAAGGCAGGTCTAGGGTGGATGTTAGGAGAGACCAGAGAGAGTGATTGGCATTGGAATGGGCTGCTCAGGGAGGTGGTGGAGTTGCCATCCCTGGAGGTGTTGAAGCCAAGCCTGGCTGGGGCACTTAGTGCCATGGTCTGATTGTTTGAACAGAGCTGGGTGCTAGGTTGGACTGGATGAGCTTGGAGGTCTCTTCCAACCTGATTGATTCTATGATTTATATATTTATAAATCATTTACACACATATCCATTTATATATTGATATATGCATTTATATGCTTATATCTTTCTATATTTACATTTATATATTTATGCATGTATATATTTATATATTTATTCATTTATATGCTTATATATTTATATTTATTTAGTTATAAATCCTTTATACATGCAGCCATTTATATATTTGTATATTTATTCATTTATATGTTTATATATTTACATTTATATAGTTATAAATCATTTATATACACATCCATTTGTATATTTATACATTTAAATATGTGTACATCTATATGTTTATATTTATATATTTATATTTATATATTTATATTTATATATTTATATTTATATATTTATGAACCATTTATACACACATCCATTTATAAATTTGCACACTTATGTATTTATATATTTATACATTTAGATGCCTACATGTTCCTATATATATATAAAATATCACTTATGCACATGCACATCCATTCCTATATTTATCCATTTATATGCTCATATGTTGATATATTTACATTTATATATCTATAAATCATCTATACACATGTCCATTTCTGTACTTATACATTTATATATTTGTATATTTATAGAGTGATATATTTATATATTTTATATATTTTATATCATTTTTACACACAAACATACCCATTTCCATATTTATTTTTTAATATATTTATGTATCTATTTATATTTATATCTCATTTAAATACACACATTGTTTATATATTTATATGTATCTATATTTATATGATTTTTATGTTTATTTATATATCATTTATATACACAAGCATACCCATTTCTATATTTGTATAGTCTTATATCTGCATATTTGTATATTTATGTATTTATTTCTGATGTATTCACACCTGCCCATATATATACATTTATATAGTCTTGTATTTGTATATTTATGTATTTATAACTCATTTATTGACACCTGCCCATATATATATATATATTTATATAGTCTTATATTTGTATATTTATATATTTATAACTCATTTATTGACACCTGCCCATATATATATTTATATAGACTTATATAAATGTATTTATATTTAATTTATACATCCTTGCCCATATATATATATTTATATAGTCTTATATCTCTATATTTATATTTAATTTATACATCCTTGCCCATATATATATATTTATATAGTCTTATATCTCTATATTTATATTTAATTTATACATCCTTGCCCA